>NC_133284.1:39673776-39694156 GCF_005239225.2 Populus alba | reverse complement strand
TGTTCGGTTAATTTTGGAACCTGTGGTTGAACATTCTAGAGATGATTATTTGGCTAATTTACCAAAACACACATTGTTCTCATTCGGTTCTCATTTGCTCTTCTCCTTCTCATTCTTTTTCTTCCATTTGCATTCATTTCCCTTCCCATCAGCCCTAATTGCGCACAACAACTCCACAGTAAACCATTACTGCTGCATAACCCAATAAACTGATGGCTCCGTCTCTCTCTACACATTCAATTGTCATTATTTCTCTTTAACAAAAGGAAATGAAGAAAACAAACAACAACCCTTTGCAACAACCCGAAACATATATATAGATCGAGCTTGATTCAAGCACTAGAGGTTAAATTTACATCGAGTTAATTCACTGCTCTGTTCTTAGTGAAAATTTAAGTTAATTGTTGCTTATTTCAGTGAAGATCTGTTTATCCTCTTTTGTTTAATCACTTATTGTTCTCGATAGTTATATATGCTAATTTTTCCTTCATTTCTGAAGCATCAACACAAAAATAAGACGTCGATCAACCTATCTTCCTGCCTTCAACAACCCCACCACAGATATCAACATTGTGCTTCATTCAAACACCTCATCTGCAATTTTCAACGGGTACTGTGCTTACTTCACTGGTCCTCTAGTAATTTTAAGATTTTTTTTTCATTACAGTGAAATTGACCTATTTATGCCCTTTTTAATTCACTAGTATTTTACTTTCAGCAGCCATTACTGCTAATTTCTCATTATCTTTATTCCCTCCATGTATCTACAGTTATTTGTTTGTTTGCTGTATTATGCTGATTGTTACCAAATAAATGTAATTAGGGCACAATTAATTTCAGTAGCTATAATAGAACATCCCCTACTTTCTATGTTAAAATCGTTTTGTGGCATTCTGCATATTGCTTAACAAGTTAATAAATGTGCATTAAAATAATAGTTATATATATATATATATATATATATATATATATATATATATATATATATATATATATATAAAACAATAGTTATATAACATCCCCTGCTTGCTATGTTAAACTGCTTTATTGTTGTGCTACTGATTGCTTACAACTTACAAACATAGTAACTTAAACAAATAATTTTTAGTGTTGCTAATTAGAACATCCCCTGCTAATTAATGACAAACAATTTATAGGATTATGGCACAGTGGCTAGGTTTTTAGAGTTGATGACAAACCTTCTGTCAAGTTTCTTAATTCACACTTCACAACATGCAATTTTTTTTTGAAGTAGTTTCTTAGTTTCTTTTTTTTCATCCCTTATCAGCATTAAAGCTTTATTCATCTATATTGAATTGTGTTTTGAATTTCATCTTGCATTGTCAACCATTCTGCTATATATAATTTCTTTATTTATGTTTTCATTCCTTGTCAACATTCAACCTTTTGTTATTCTTTGGTTGACCTTTTGCTGCACATGTAATTTCATGTTCTGTTACTATTGTATTATGGCCTTATCAGCATTCAATCTCTTGTTCATTTGGTTAATTGTTTGTTTAATTTTTCATTGCATTGTCAACTATAAGCAATGGATAGGTCTGACATATATGATAAAGCTTCTTGGAGCAAGGCAATGTTGCACACGTTTTGCGACATTTACATTACAGTTATTGAGAGAGGCATGAGACCAAACACATATTTTGACAAACCTGGCTAAAAATTTATCGTACAGTCATTCAAAGATCATACAGGCCTTTCATTATCAAAATCTCAGCTTAAAAACAAATGGGATGGGATTAAAAAGGACTGGAGGGTATGGAAGAAATTAATAGTTGAAACTGGAGTTGGTTGGTCTACTGAACTTGGGACCATCTCAGCAACTGATGAATGGTAGTAATCAAAAATTCAGGTTAGTTCACTGATTTGCAATAGCCTTATAATTTTTTTTTTCATGTTGTATTATTTATTCACCTAGTATCATTCCTAATTACATCTAGCTGTCATTGCACAAGAAATGAGAGGAGCAAAGAAGTTTAGGCATGTCGGCATAGAACCCTCGTTGTGTGCCAAGTACGATATCATGTTTACTAACATAGTGGCCACGGGAGAATATGCTTGGACTCCCTCACAAGGAATCTTATCAGATGAAGATAATATGGCTGCTAGAATGAGGAATACAACCAATGAGGATACTAATATGGAAGAAGGAAATGGCGACTCTAAAGAGGATGCAATCCCTGATTTCACACGTGATGTTAGCAATATGGTTGGTGGAAGCAATGTCACAAACAGTAGCAGTAACCCCATCAGTTCAAAGAGAAAGGGTGTAAATCAGCCTACACCTCAATTACGAAAAAAAGAGGGGGGGGAACAGGAATGGGAGCAGTACTAGTTGCACGTCTAGATAAACTTGTTGAGACTGTCTCCATGCCTAGAGGGATCATAGCTCCTTGTAGAGATAAAAAAAGGTTGTAGCATTGAAGAGGTAATGGAAGAACTGCACTCTATTGATGGAGTTGCATTTGGTAGTGCATTGCATACCTTTGCAACTAAATTCTTCTGTGTGAGGAGCAAGAGGGAGATATGGGCTGCAATGGGTTGTATTGACAAAAAAATGTCATGGCTGAAAATTATGTTTGACCAACACAGAAAAACTTAGATGGATAAGGTCAGTTTTTAGCTTTTAACCCTATTATTGTCTTTATATTTATGTTGAATTTTGTAGACATGTAATATATTAATTTGTCTGAAATATTTTCCACTGGTTTTATAGACTTCCTGTGCTACAATTGTTGCTGGAATTAAAAGGAGTTGCCCATGTTTTGGTGTATTTTTGTAGCTAAGTTTTTAGAACACCACAACCATGTATGTTTTGCTATTATGTATGACTAAATAGTGTTGTTGGGTTGGAATTTCATGATGTTAATTTCTGAATTGTAGACCTTAAATATATGGATGCTTAACTTTAAATGTTACCTTAAATATATGGATGCTTAACTTTGAATGTTATGTTTAGCTTGTTAAAGTACTCCTTTTCAGTTCGGTTACTTGAAGTTGAATGGTTTGAAGTTGAATGGTTAGTGATAATATTTTATGAAACTGAGACTATTGCTTGTTGGTATCATACTTTGAATGTTTGGTTAGTTGCTTTAGAATGGAAGGTTTAGGTTGCTAATTTCAAAATTTTCAGTTGGTGCATGCCATACTTGAATGTTTGGTAACTTGCTCTTGAATGGTAGCTTTTGAAAGTTAGGTAACAATTTTTGAAATATCACATCAATTCTTATGTATTTGTATATAAATAGCAGTAGTATGAGAAGTTATTCACTTTCATATTAACAATTTCTGGGTAGAAACCGAATGTGTTAGTATGTTTGAATCAAGAGTGGTTGTTTCTAATTGCTAATGTTGCTGATTGCTGCTATTTATACATCTGTAATAGGTAAGTTCCATCTAATTCCATTTAGTTCCTTCTGTAACAGGTTAGTTTCTTAGGTTTTCAAATGTTTGTTTATGGAGTTCATTGGGATAGTGAAGAGTAAAAAATCACCAATTTTGGGAATGAAATTTTTTCATCTCTTGATGTTTATGGTTTTTCCAAAGTCAAGTTGGTTTTCATTTAGCTCCACATGCACAAATCAATTATGGGAATGAAATTTTCAATGTTGTATGGTAAAAACAATTTATGTGTGAGTTGTTCATAGCTGTTTTTGGAATTGGACTTTTTTGATCTCTTGAACTTCTATTTTTTGATCTCTTGATGTTTATGGTTTTTCCAAAGTCAGTTAGTTTCCATTTAGCTCCACACGCACAAATCAGTTTTGGGAATGAAATTTTCAATGTTGTATAGTAAAAACAATCTGTGTGTGAAGTGTTGATTGTTTCTGGAATTAGACTTTTTTGAGCTCTTGAACTTCTATTTTTTAGGTTGTTTATAGCAAGTGAAATTATAAATTTTTATTAGAGATAATAGGCATTTTGAAAAAATAAATTCAATTTCACTTTTAAAGGAGGTAAACGACTGAATTGCAAATAAATATAGCGTTATAAAATTTACATGCCAAGCAAAATTTCATAAAATATGGAGAAATTGTACAATAACACTTATTTCAGTTTGTATTATCCATTTTTTTTTTTGTAAAAAAGTCATACAATTTTCAATTATTCATAAAAAAATTTGTATGGCATGATAGATATGGATTCGCATTGGTTTTCAACACTTTTTGACAGGGATTATGATGACGTAATGAATAACGTTGCCGATTACGTTAATTATGGGAATTCTTCTGTAAACGATGGAAATTGAAGTTTATGGGAATTCTTCTGTAAACGATGGAAATTGAAGTGGTAGTAACAGTTTTGATACTGACAACAACGACGATGACAATTCAGATGAAGAAGGTGAGTTGTTTTGGGAAAGGGAGTTTGATAATCAGAAATTGATTTTATGCACGACAGGTGCCATAGCTTTATATATATATATATATATATATATGTATATATATATATATATATATATATATATATATAAGGAGCCTTGTATGGATTCGTACAACACTGGAATGTAATGGTTGACAGAAATACTACATAAACATTGGACGCGATGTTACATGTTTAGAATGGATGCGCCGACATTTCAGACTGTGTACTTTAAACTTGAAAACCAATATAGGTTAAAGGCATTTAGAAGAATGTGTGTTTTTGAAAAAGTTGGAATATTTCTTTATACAATAGCTTTAGGTGCTTCCAACAGGGAAGTTCAAGAGAGATTCCAACATTCAGGAGAAACAATTAGTAGGTACTTTAAAGAAGTTCTTAGATCAGTTTGTTCGCTTGCTACAAATTTAATTCAACCTGCAGATCCCGGGTTCGTAAACACACCGAGGGAAATTGTGAACAATTCAAGGTACATGCCACATTTCAAGGTAATGTCATTAATCGTATTTGTTAATGGTGATTCGTATTTCATGAATTTGTGAAATTTAATTTTTTTTGTCAACTGAAATTAATGTTATTTTGCTGGTTTATCGTATATTAGAATTGTGTAGGAGCTATCGATGGTACACATGTGCGTGCATGTATTTCTTTTGAAAATCAAATTCCATTTATCGACCGAAAAGATATGCTAACCCATAATGTTATAGTTGCATGTAGCTTTGACATACAATTCACATTTGTTTGGGCGGGTTGGGAAGGTAGTGCACATGATACACGAATTTTTCTCGAGGCAATTGACAATCCATGTGTAAAATTTCTTAAGCCACCAAAAGGTAGTAATACGTGTTTGTGTGTGTCTGTATATATGATAAGTAATGTTATTTTGTTATTTTGTTTTTTCAACTTTCAATTTAAAACAATTATATGTTTTTCCAGGGAAATACTACTTGGTTGATTCAGGATATCCTAATGAATATGGATTTTTAGGTTCATATAGAAGTCAGAGATATCATTTGCAAGAATTTAGAAGGCGAGGACAACCACAAACTCGTGAAGAAATTTTCAGCCGTATGCACTCTTCATTACTTTGTGTGATAGAACGAACATTTGGAATTTGGAAAAAAAGATGGTGAATCCTATAAAATATGTGATCCTTTAATTATAAGACACAAGTTCAAATTGTGGTCGCATCTATGACAATTCATAATTACATTAGAAGAACTTCAATGGGAGATGTGGCATTTATGGAGTTCGATCGCCATCCTGATTTTGTGCCCGATGATTTTCTAACTAATGTGGCTCCACATTCACAAAGCCAAGGACACCAAAGGCCTTCGCGAATGGATTATGTACGTGATAGGATTGCTGCAAGTTAAATGACACAATTACAAATTATTGTTCTAATATGTTTAGGTCTATTTGCAAAAATTTATTGGTTGTAATGTTAATTATATGAGATTGTTCATTAGTATTATAAATTAAGTCTTTTTAGGTAATTATACAATAAAATATAATTGAACCACAATTTTTAACCAAACACATTAAACAACTGTTTCTTCAACCTCAATTTCAACCACAGTTTTAACCAAACATATATTTTTACAGACAAACCTCAACTAAAAACACTTTTTATGAAAGTACTTTTTTTCAAACCACAACCACAAGAACCACCACAATATCAAACATACTCTTAATAGTTTTCTCTCTCTTTAACTTTTTCAATGATTTTCTCTTTGCTCTCTTAAATTTTAAAAAATAAAAATATGACAAAAATAAAGTTGAGAATAAAAATATAATAACCTAAAAGTACAAGTACATCTTTTAGAATTCTGGCAAAGATTATTAACCTAAAAATATAATAACCTAAATTTATAAGGGAAGGATATCTTTTAGAATTCCAACAAAGATTATTATTGTCTTTGGTAGGAAGTAGAAACAATAGCAATTTATAAGAGGATTTTCTTTTGTTAATTTATGCAAACCATTTTTTTTATATGTTTTTCACTTTAGGTGAAAAAAATAATAAAAAAAAAGTTGATATCTAATCATATATACAACTAGAAAACCAAAAATTAATTTTATAGAGATTCTATGATAATAGACTAATTACACCATAAAAAAATCATCTAAAGTATTAATTTATTAACAAACCAAAAAATTAATCTACAAACACATAGACTCACATATTTTTATAGAGCTAGAACAATCTTTTTGGATGAGAGCTAAAATAGTAGACCACAAACAAATTACTATGAAAGACAAAAAATAAAATTGAAAATCTATTAATATATATATATTATATTTAAATTATGTTTTTCAAATTAAAATTTAAAAAGACATCGATTTAAATAATTCAACTTATAAAAAAAAAAATCTTTCTAATATAAAATAATTTTTTTAAAATAATCTTTTAAACTTTATTATTAACAACATATATATCCACATTCACGTGAATTATTTTTAATTTTTTCATGCTAAATGTTAAATCCCTAAATATTTTTTTTTAAAAAAAAAAAAACCCGGGTTTAATAACAATCCTTTATTACCTGGATTATATTTATAACATTCATGGCGTAAATTGTTGAGGTAGCTAAACCTCACACATCTCCTAACATCCATTAATGATTCTTTTTACCCGGTATTGGTTGAGATAGATTGATGAGCTCTTCCATAACAAGAATAGCTTACCTCTTCATCAAATACATTCGTTTTTTCAAGATTCAATGAAAGAATATACAATCAAAGTGCGTTGCCATGATAACACACAGGAATTGAAAAAATCAAAAAGAAAGAAAAGGAACACCAACTTTTTCTTTCTTCTTCTTTCCCCCTTTGGCATTCACTCATTGACGCCTAGCAGCAAGTCTAGAATTTGGAGGAACAAGTTGAACAAACACTAGCACAGTAGGACTTGGAAAACTTAAGCAGACGAACTGGTGGGAATCCTCTGGCGCTTCTCCACGTATGCTGATGGGAACCACCCAGCTCTACCTTTACATTCTCCTTCTGACCACCCAGTTGGACTTACCTATAATGTACAAGCAAATTAAAGGTGCAGAAAATGCGATTAAGTATTTATCTTATCCTAATTGATCTTATCCTAATTGAATTGCAAACAAAATATAAAGGCCGGTTTCACAAGGGGAGACGAGTTCCTTGATATGATTGATTGTACAGCAAGGTAAATTAGAATAATGCAGACATGCGTCTCTTGATGTCAGACAAATCTTAAAATCATTTTTTAAAAAGTTTGTAATGGGAATTTTGCGTTGACACCGACAATGGGATCTTTTGTACCTGTTGGAAGATGTTATGCCAAAGTAGAAGAAAAAAGAAACTATTTGTAAGAGGTCCAAAAAGGAAAGCAAACACTAAAGCCTTGGAAGTTGCATTCGATATGGATCCAACACGTTTATTCCATGAAAAATGTTCGTAAAGGTTTCCTGTTACTCTTAAGAAGAACTCAATTGATTCTGGATACTGCTAGACAAAGAGGTTAGTGCTTGGATGAGTATCTCCCTTGAGTAAGAGAATGTAATGAGCATTTCAGAGATTAGATGCAACATGCAAGTTGTGGAACTACAGGCACCGTAAGGTTTGTGTCCCTGAAAATCAAATAGAGAAACATGCCAGCTCTTTTTCTATGCTCCAAGCAGAAGAGCGGTTAAGAACTTCTAAATGCACATGGATGATCTATCTGTTATGAGGATGCTTCCAAATGCAATTGCAACGGTAACAAAGTAACAAGGAAAATCCAGATAACCTTTCTCACAACAATGTAGTCACCCACAGCCAAGCTCAGCTCCTTCTCTGTCTCTGCGAAAAAAGGATGTGTTGCCTGCAAGATGTAACCAAAATTTTACAACTTGAGCTCTGTCTAAAACACAATATATTTGATAAAGAAAGCATGCAACAGGAACTAGATTAATTGTAACGCCTGGTTTGCATAAAGATTAAAGTAAATGATGCAAATTTTCAGCTGGAACCATCCATGAAATTCCATGTTTTCAACGATTCATCTCCCTTTTATTTTCTTTTAGAAGATAATCTCTCTCCTCTGACAAGACAAGCTCTATGCAGGATAAAGGGATTGAGGACTTGTTCCCACAGATAGTTTTTTTTTTTATTGAGCTCCTGTGCATAAAAAAGGCAGGATTGGCCATGTATGGTTTGCCAACAGGAGTCAACAGCAAAAAGTCAGGTCTGCAAATGGCAAGTATCCCTTAAAATGAAGTCTCAATATTCATGCACACCTTTGGAGAGGTATCAGGGAGGATTTGAAGAATTACCCCCGTGCATGGGAAATAATAATCGGAATGACATGGCTAGCAACATTTGCCAACCGGGGCCATTCATCCACATGACAGAAATCAACATGATATACAATTCAATCACACCATCTTTGTCTCTCGATAAATTCTTTATGGAAATATTTATACAGGTGAACTGTTTACAAGAACTCTAACAAGTCAACAACAAGCCCCTTCAATGTACTAGATAGGGGCATCAGCATAATCTCGAAACTTATGTAAAGTATAGCATGCAATTATCAGAATAATAAAAAAATAACATATTCTTTCTGAAGAGACTTGCAAACCCAACCTCTAAAGTTTCAGTGTCTAATGTAGAATACTTACTTCAGCCAAAAAGTATGTGCTTTTCTCCAAGCCATTTTCTGATGGAATAACAGGAGGCAGAATCACTGGAGGAGCAGACTCTTTTTGCTGTTTCTCTGAGACCATCTGACACAAGTTTCAGACTGTAAGTTGCATTGCTCAGATCGACAGAAATTTCTTAATGAAAAAAACGGAGATTGAACTGACCTCAGCTTCGACCTCACTAAGAATAGCAGCAATTCTAAGATGATAATTTTTTTCTCCTTCAACCTTCAATAATGTAAGCTAATCATAAATATGAAACTCCACGAATTGTTTAGGCTTCAAAGTAGAAAATTCTATACTGAAAAATCAAACATACCATGGCAACAAGCCGTTGGAAAGTCAATCTGTGCTGTTGTGCTTCAACGGCAGCTAATGCAGCTGCAGCTTCTTTACCAAGAACTGCCATGTTAGCCTTTATTTCTTGCATCTTGGCTTCTGCTGCATGCAGCTTTGAAACATTTTCAGGAATTGGAGATTCCCGTACCCGTGCTTGTCTTCTGGAAACCTCAACTGCCTGTTTGCTTTTAATGGTCAATATGAAATCACGAATGATGAGATTATAGCAAATATCAAAAGTTTGTAACAAGAAGCGACAGTCCAAGCATGATGATCATACAATATTATGTAACACTAATGCAGCAGATGAGCAGCTTTCTAATTACCTGGGTCTCTGCTTCCTGTCTCATCCGGCTATATCGTTGAGCAAGATGGCGGGCATCTTCTAAAGGAGCGCCATTAATCATTGCTCTCAAGGGTTCCAAAACCTGGAAAGATGAAAAAAGAAGAAGAAGAAGAAGAATTATAATGTTCATCTCTAGGTCAATTCATGAATAGTTGCAGCAATAATTGGCCTCTGATAATTCAACAGCTCAAATCTTATTTTGTGGTTATCATCAAAATTGGTTATTTATATCAAAAGTTTTTCAATTGTAATTATTTGCTTTTCTTGTCGCAATGTGGAAAAGCTTGAAATTCAACTGCAAAAGAAAACTACTGTGACTCACAAAAAGTCCACAAGTATCATCCTCTGCATGATATCCATGATGCAGTACTGTCAGCAAGGTAAAAGCACATAGCTCTCATTTTGCCTCAACCAACACAAGCAGAAATACTAACCCATAAAACTACAACTTAATAAAACAAATTTGGGAGTTCCAAAATGTACTAAGGATAGCTACTATGAAACAATAAATTAAATGCACCTAAGTTTCCATCATAAAATATAAAGAAATTATTTCCATCTGTACAGGGTAAATAGTCAACCTGTGAAGATAACAGGCGATTCAAGTCATCCTGCTCCTGTTCCACATGTTTACGAGCATCACCATATATGGCTGCAGCCTTAGCTAACATGTTCTCATTGATGTTCTCAGTTCCATATCTGCAGCAATCCTCTGACAACTTGGTTCCTAACCACCACAAAGTTTGTATTATATAAAAGAAAGTATGAAAGCATCTACATGTCACTATAACATTTAAAAATATATAAATATATATATTATATGTATATAGGAACCCGCTATCACGTTCATTCAATCCACTTTTACATTCCCCAATATCAATAGAATGTGGTTGGATGGAGTATTAATTGTTTTTTCACCTGCCTCAATATGTCGGTACCCTATGGTGGTGAAGGCTTCCGCTGCTTTAACAACATCCTTCTGAAAATCCTGAAACAGAAGGCATCATACAGATAAGAAAATGGCAATTTAAATATAAGAGATTTGCAAGAATAATAAAATAGTGATTACAGCCTATTTGATGCCTATCAGAGTCATGAGAACTCTCCCAAAGCTAGTGAACTAAGGACAACATGAAAAATAAAGTTCTATATAAAGTAGCTGTGTAAATATAAACCAAAGCCCCTTTCTTTGCAATACTGTTTTCTTGAAACTACAACCAGATTATTGATGCAGTGCCTTTATTTTAGTAGTTATGCTGTCCCTATTAAACCTCGCTGATTATATAATAAAGTGAGATAAGACGAATTTAACATAGATGAATTGTGTCACCAATCATCAATTTTTGCAAAAGCTGAAAAATAAAAAGAAATTACTGAACAAGCATTGCATACATGTCATTTCAAGAAGGCATGAGCAACAAAAAAAAGACTCAAACAGTCAGCATCAATTTTTGCAAAAGCTGACAATAAAAAGAAATTACTGACCAAGCATTACACACATGTCATTTCAAGAAGGCATGACCAACCAAAAAGGACTCAAACGATTATGCAAATTGTGTTTCAAGTTCACCAGAACTTGCAGCCAGCCTCCATTTCATATATCATACTAATTTCCCCTCGCCAAGAGCTCAATTACCACATATATGAGACTTCAAACCATACTCAAGCAGCTTAACAGCAAGCAAAGTCACACGTGCACACAACGTATCTACAAATAATATAGAGTAGTGGAAATGGACTCTGGTATAAGACTTTCTTTTACAGGTACTCAGGTATAAGACATTTGAAAGCTATTGAGAAGATTTGAGGTTATTGACATTTGCAATGCACCTAGAAAAAGAAATAGATAACCAGATTTTGTACACCTAACCAGGAATTTGACTGTACCATAAAGGCAGTTCTTGTAGCATGATAACCATCAGATTCCCAGTTGAGTCAGAAAAAAATGTTTAAAAAGAATGTTAGTGTCAAATTCCTTGCTGTCATATGAATAAATTCATTTAGCATGTCATCTACTGAAATGTGGGATCAACCTTTCATCATCCGCAAACCCTTTCTCACACAAATTCATCAAAGGATAAGCACTTCCCTAAACATAATTTCATTAACAAAATAATTACTTCTCTTAAAAGGGTATAGCATATTATTGGAGTATGTGAACTAGTTTAATATTAATTTTCATCTCAAGGCAGCAAAATGAACCCACCTTCCCTGAACGTGTCGACCTGTACAGCTTCTCTAGCTGCTGATGTCTGTGCATCTCGAGTTCATCAATTACCATTACATCTGAGCTTTCATAACCTGTGCCACTGAACTGCTTTATGACAGCCTAAAAAAAAAAATCAGTAGGTGTTAATAAGCAATTTTTCTAAAGAATACATGAAGACAGTCAAAGTTGATTGGTCTGAGGTTTCTCAATACAATGAACACAATCTAACACAGAACATTAGAAGACAATACATGAAGCTTATAAATGTTGAATGTTCAAGAATGTATATTTATCATGATTTCTAAATTTGTATGCTGAATGTGAAACCCAACCAGCTTCAGATTATGGCTGATCAGAGTGTATTAAGCAAATATATAATTTCACGTAGATTTCACCAAATTGAGAAAAAAAAATTATGTGTACACACCTCATGCATAAGAACCATGAGCAAGGCAACATTAAAAGAATGAAAAAGGTAATGAAGTTTGACTCAAAATGGTTCCCTTTGGCGGGGAATCATGGATGGTCTATCCTCTGTGGGTTTTTGGGAGTGGATTGCAAGATATTATAGATATGTTCTGTCTTTCCAGATATTTAGTATTTTGGATATAGGGGAATGCTAGAATCTTCAAGGATATTTAACGTTGAGACAATTTCTGTATTATAGGGTAGTGTTGCTGCTTTACGGTGCAACACTTGGGGGGCTTTTCAGGCGTTTACCTAACTGATATTCAAGGATACTGTAGCTCTCTTATATAATGAGGTTTATCTCTTCTTTTTCTGTTGTTGAACAATGGCTTAATCTCAAAGACGTACTCATAGATTCCTTTCTTTTGAATATTATCCTTCCTTTATTAATCCAAAAAAAAAAAAAAAAGCCAGCATGAAGGTCATAAAAGAAGTTGGTAGTAAGAAGAAAAACATTCTTAAATAGAAGTTTAAAATGGTCCAAATCATTCTAGTTAGAACTTCAAAAGAAAACCAGGTCTTCCGCATCTTAAACCTTTCTATTTGCACTATGCAGCATGCTACTGCTAAGAATGAAATGTCTGTGGCAAATCTAATTCACTCTAAATAAAACCCATAAGCAGGTGTAATCCAGTAAAATTAGTGTTTTTTCCTATATACAAATCATTTGAGTGGTTCAAAAAATCTAACGGCTCAAATGCACAAAGATGAACTGGCATACATACTTGGACATATGAAGCACAAAAACTTTCTAACTACATTTGCTTCCTGTTTAAAAGGTTGCTATTAATGGCAACACACATTTGAAACCTCAAACTTAGTTCACTATATGGGCTTAAATTTGACAACAACAAAAGGATTTGCCTTAGTCATAAATTTGACATTGCTAACTTCAATCATTTTCTCTAATCACAAAGTTTAGATGGATATGAACTCCCCTCATCCACATCATTATGCGTGCTCAAGTTGTTTGCAAATAATTGAACCCCACAGTTTACTCGGTAAAAACCAGATATTGCACAAAAGCAACACGCTGAAATCCCATTAACAAGCATGCACCCACTTAACAATTTAAGCTAAATCCACTTATTTTGAACGTTTACTAAAACCTAGATGATAAAAAAAAACAAAACAAATCCAACAAATGTTTCAATCCTTTACTTTTGCATATTTTTTCAGTAAACAAACAATCAGAGACTAAGATGTTAAAGACCAGAATTGAGAAGATCAAAGAGCGAAAAAAAAAAAAAGAAGGGCAAGTTTGATAGATAGATAGAATCATTATTTACTTGTTGTTGCTTGGCGACTTGTTCCCTCAACTTGCTGGCCTGCTTCCTCAATGCGTCCATTTTGTAGTCTTTGGATACCGATAACAAAAGTCAAAACAGAGAATGGCTTTTTCTTTGGATTTCGATTCAATTACAAAAACTTTAGATCTGAGAGAACTAAGAATCCCTATTACTCTCTCTTTCTCACTGCCTCTAGCTGGAAGATGCTACTGTACTTCCTCTCAATTCATCTCTAGAATTTTATTTTTGACCCCCTTCTCCCCCTCTATTGTTTTTGTTTTTCACTTGTCATTGTTTTTTTAAAAAAATTAATTATAATGTAGTCCTTGTACTTTACTGACAACTAATTAACTAGTACTCATGAATTAATTCAAGAAACGTTTAAATATAAGAGTTGACTACAATTATTTTAAATATTCTTATAAAAATACTTATTAATTTTAATTAAAAATATTTTTTATCATAATACATAAATTATAGTAAATTATTTCATTTTCTAAGATAAATAAACCTTATAAAGGCACCTACATGTATTTTTTTTCATATAAGTCTATAAAAAATTTAAAATAATAAATTATTTATAAGCATAAATCCTTATTTTAAGCTATAGATGAATAGACTGTCGAGAAATTTATTAGTTTAAAAACCTTACTCGAACTGAGAGGTTATTAAGTTCATTAGTATATTCCTCCACTGTCATATTGCTTTATTCCAGTCAATGGCATTTTTCATATATCTCCATTATATGATCAATAACTAGAAATTAAGTGTCGATTCTTGTGTTTTTGTAATGCTCTTATATAATACAAATATATAAAATATATATGATGTTAATTAAAAATTTATTAAGAGTTCGATCAACTTTAATATAATAATATTAGAATTATAATTTTTCTGAATGCTTTTATTTTAAAGAGTTCATTGCGATTATATATATGAGACATGTATTAAAAATATGTACATATAAAATTTTTATGTTACTATTTAACTATTTTTTTAATATTAATAAAGTTTGTTAAAAATATATAAATCATTTAGTCTAATCTAAAACAATCAAAGATAACACACTACAATTACCAAGATTTGTTCTTTAAAAATAATATTACTAAATGAATTTTTTTTTTATGTCCAGATAACATAGTCTTTCAATAGGTGGGACAACTTTCCTCTTTATTTTTTTCTTATTTACTTTTTTTTTTTGTTGAAATAGATTATGCATATACTACATTCGCTGCAATTGTTAATGCACTAGCATTTTTGAAATACAAAAACAAATATGTTTTAATAAAAAAATTCAATGCAACTTCAAATGAAAAAAATATTATTACCCAATTTTTATATAATATAAAAAAAATCGCATCAATTTATTTTTTCTTTATTGTATGAAGAAAAATTACATAAGAGAAAAGGAAAAAAAATAAAAATATTAACTTGATGTAAAGAAAAAAAAAATTCAGATTTTTTTGAAACGCATTTTTTGAAAAACACAAAAAAACAATATACTTTAATAAGAAAATTCAACACAACCTCAAATAAAAAATATTATTAAATAAAAAAACTCCAAAAGACTCCTTAGATAGCTTTTTAATTTCTGTTCAGATTAAAATTTTCTTTAATTAGTTTAATTTTTTGATTATTTAGAACTTTATGCCTGTAACACTTGTAATTCAACGTTATTAAATGATACAAAAGGAGAGAGAGTAGTTATAAGAGTTTAGAGACATATTTAATAAAAATATATTTTCCTCTCAATCTTCTTTTTATTTTTGAGTTTTGAAAGTGTTGACAACTCTGGCATTCGTGAAGCTGGGAGCTGAAGGTGAGCGTGAATTCATGTTTTTCCGCAACCACAGTGCTGATATGCTTGCTCAAGAAACATAACTTGATCCAAAAAAAAAAGAAGGCTGGTTGTCTCCTCTGTTATGACCCATTTTTTGTATTTTTGCGTGTGATTAGTTAATTAATAAAGTATAGATTTATTCACACAATGTATATAGATATTTTTGTATGCCCAGGCTAAGATGTAGCTCTTTGTGATTTCTCATTCCCAAGTAATTTATATTAGGTTTATAGTTTTGAAATATAGTATGACTTGGTGGGCTGATCCGGAGCTGAAACTGGATCGTAGTTGAAAAAAAATAAATAAATAAAAAACTTGATGTGACCTGACAAGACTTGACAATTCGCTAATTTTTGTGTATTTTTTACTAAAACAATATTATTTTTATTTAAAAAAAAAAATTAACCCAGACAACCCGATTAAAATCCAAAACCCAAATATGAAAACGATGATTAGGTTATTAAATTATCATATTTCAATCTCGGTATCAAATGTTTGCTCTGACAAGTTTCTGGTGCTTTTTCCTGGAATTTTTTTCATCTCATTGTCCAGTTAACTTGCTTTCTTTGCCATTCAAGTTCTTATGCACCATTCAAGTTCTTCACAAGATATTTTTGTATGCATGTACCATAACTAGGGTGAAGCGCATTGAATGATGCTCTGCATGGTAGGTAGTATTGGTGTTTATGTGGGCATTGCATTTGCCACTCAAATCGTGCAAGTGGCTACTACATGCATGCGTGTGCTATACATATTTTGGTAGTTTTTTAAATATAAAATTAATTTATATGTATTAAAATATCAAATTATTAATAACCCCATGCCAGAATTATAAAAAAAAATCATAACAAAAAACACCGTAAAAAAAATATATATATATTTTAGGAATATTTATAGAATTTACTTGTAAAAAAACCTAAAAAGTCTACGAACTAGAAGAAATTTTTTTAAAAAAGTTATTTAATAATTATACTGTACAACAATATAAAATTATCAATTAACATCATTCGTTAATGTAATTATTAGTAAATTAACTATTTAGTAGTGGTCTAGTAATAAAAACTTGAGACTAAGAGGTTTGCTTTCCCTGTGATCTCATATTCAAACTTTATGATTATTAATTTGATAGCTATTGAAGGCTTATATAGTCATTAACTTTAGAGCCTATAAGATTAGTTGAGATATGCACAAACTAATTTGAACACTCATATTAATAATAATAAAAAAAAAGTATTGATAAGTTTAATGAAAAAAAAACCAATATGCTTCTAAAATCAAGTTGAGGGCAAAATCAGCCCTTCACCGTGAATGCGGACAGTGAACGGCTGACCCTTTAGTTAAATTTATAGTTAATGCTACCACCGAAAGACATTAGAAAATAAAAGGGCATTTATATTAGAATATATTATGTAATGATTACAGGATTTACTATTTTAATTTATTTAATTGAGACCAATCGATTGATAATGATTGTGTTTCCTATTTTAAGTGTAAAATTGAGTATATTTTTTTTTTTTAGGTTGGGAATTTAAAAAATTTATGAAAGAATGATAAGATTATTTTTTAAAATATTTTTATTTAAAAATATATTGAAATAATATTTTTTATTTTAAAAAATTATTTTTCGTATTATTATATTAAAATAAAAAATATATTTTTAAAAATCATGATTTCAATCACATTCTTAAATATACACTTAAATATTAATTCAAATTAAGTTTTTTATGAAGACAATCTCAAATATGTATCATGTGCATATTAATAGGACCTCACAAATCTTACTAATTTAAACAAATTTTTATCCTTAATTTTTTTTAATTATTATTTGATTTTAGTTCAGTTATATCTTTGGATCAATTATCTTATGCAATTAAAGCATAATTTGTCTATTCAACTTGAAAAATATTTTTATTCATGTTTTTTGGATTTTCTACATAAATAATCTTGTAAGCCGTCAAAAATCTATACTTGAAGATATTAAAGATGGAGTTAGTAGTCACTTGTAGTTTATTCTAGCCATTTAATCTACGTTTTCATCAGCAATATAATTTAAAAATATAAATGTTTTTTTATTTTAAAAAATAAATTTATTTGTATAAAAAAAATTATAAATGAATTAAAATAATACCTTGAAAAATAAAAATAAAAACACAACAACTAAAAAAAACTTATATTAAAAAAAGACATACAAAATTGTAGCTTAGGTCATAAGACTAGGATATGTCCATAGAAAAAACTTCAAAATAATCACAAAACCAATATTTTAAAAAAAACTAATGCAGAACAATAAAATTGTACAAAGCTGAATTTTCAAAAAATTAAATGTCGAAAGATAAAATCAGGAAAAAAGTAATTACACAAAAGGATCCAAAAAATTGAGGGTGAGAAAAAACATGAATTAGAGGGATAAAAATTATCAATCGGACGATTTAATTGAATTGAAAAATAGCTATAATAAAAAAAATTAAAAGAATAAAAGTCAAATTATAAAAAATAAGACAACATAAAATTTAATTGAATGATAAAATTGAAAGAAAAAAATTCAACAAAAGTGCCGAGGATAAAATTATAAATTTATAAAGATGAGGACATAAATGAAAAATCAAAGATATGAGAAATTGCATTTGAAGAACTAAATTGAAAAAAAATAAAAATTCTATAAATGGGAAAAGAACGAAATAAAAAATTAAGAGAATGAAGATTAAAAATATTTATAATCAAATGACCACCAATGATAATCCGACTACCGTAAATTGCCATGCACCACTCCAAATGAAAGAAAACAAGGCAACGCATCTAAGAAGATGGCAGACGAACAATTACGTCCACCATGTGGCATAACATGTGTCGCTTGAATGGCGCGAATGCCACCCAAGTGCTGGAGCGTGCCGAGTACTCTCCAACAGTTTTTAAACATTAACAAATCCAAAATAACAAGATATCAAAAATGCCTTCGTGACCCTGACAATTAAACAAAATACACATATGAAAGTATAGAAATACCTTCAAATACTAAGCTTATGTTTTGTCTTTTCTAGATATATTTGAACAATATGGTAAAATATGAAAACCCCAAAACACACTTATTTAGCAGCACGATAATTTTTTTCTTTTTACTTTGGGGATAAATTTGTATTTTTACTCTTAAGAACTTTTGCAAAGTCAAGAAAATTCTTGATCAATAATTTTATATTTTGTTGATTTTAAAGATAAGAAAGTATTTTTACTTTGAAAGAAAAATACATCAACATCACTTCCCAAGAAGCTTAATTTGTTTTTAAGACCAAAAAGCATAAAAATAATTTTACCTAACCTAAGATACATTTTACCGTGAATTGAGCTATATAAAATACCCACACTATCTAGTCTTTTAGGTTGGTAGCAACAGCAAACCGTGTGCCAATATGGTTTCAAAATTTAAAGCAGAGATTACATTTGAGGTCAATGTAACTTTTTGGAGCAGTACTTTTTCATCTCAAATTTCAAAACCAGATCCCACCAAAATTCCCACTCGAGAAACTTTATATCTAGTAAAAATAGCAGCTTTTTTCTAAAAAAAAAAAAAAAAAAAAAAAAAAAAAAAAAAAAAAAAAACAGAAAGGGGCCACAGACGGTGACATAGTGCCAAAAAAACCCTCATGTCACCTTTTTGTTTCCCAAATCCAACCTCATCAAATCTAGAAAAGTCGCCGCCCATTCCAGAAACAAACATCATCCGCCAATCCTACAGTTACGGGAGCTTTTTTTTTTTAAAGTATTTTAAAAAAAAAATTTAAATTTTTTTAAATTTTTTATTAATTTCAAATTAATATATTTTTATTTTTTAAATCATTTTAATATGGATATATTAAAAATAAATTTTTAAAAATAATAAAAAATTATTAATCTATATTTTAACAGAAAAATATATTTAATAACCAACTACAGCCAAATCCCTTCCACTAAAAGCCAAATTCTTGCAGCCGACATGCCTGCCTGTCCCTCCGTAATAAATGCTTAAAGCCACCATCATTTTCTTAAATATAAATATCTTTTCTAATAACACGGTTCTACCGTTTTTTTTTTTTTTTTTTTAATTTAAAATATTTTTTCATTTTAAAAACATATAAAAATAATATATTTTTTATTTTTTTTAAAAATTATTTTTAACATCAAAATATCTTAAAACTTAAAAAATATTAATTTTAAAAAAACAACAACCGTATTTCTAAAATCCCCTCATTAATAATCCTGTTTCACCCTTATAGATTTGCTTTTAAATTTAAGGAAACGTGTATATCTCCAGTAATTAAAGTTTAAACCCCAGTTCAAGTTCTGACAATTAGTACTTCTCAGAAATATATACCCTTACTTCAATAATAAAAAGCATTATTGAATTAAGATAATTTTCAACGTAGAAATTTTAATTTTACAATTTACCATACAAGGTTGCTCCAAAAATATTAACAAAGAAAAAAAAAAAAAAAAAAAAAACAAAGAAAATGCAGACGCGCACACGTATTGTACAGGGAGTGAGTGAGAAGGACACTCTCTGCCGTATATGACGCTTGAAATGAAGGCATTTGGAAAAAAAAATCACAAATAACTACTGTTAGTAGATCGTCTTCACGATCCTCTTCTGCTTCTCACACCATATCTCTGCTAACTACTACCAGGTGCTCCTTTCTTTGTTGCGTCGCAGTTTATTGTACAGACAAAGCCCACAGTTGAGAGAGAGGGGAGAGGGGAGACAGCCCACGATCTGTGCATATTCTTTTTTTTTTTTGTTGGTTTGACAGCCCCACAAGAAAGAGATTATTGAGTTATTAAGGTTAAAGCTAAAATCAATCATGC